>NW_027040912.1:0-2500 GCF_037179485.1 Ochlerotatus camptorhynchus | reverse complement strand
TTCATATTATATTATATTGTACTGTATTGCATCGTTTTATATTATTTTGTATTATTTCAAATGTGTCTCCTTATTTTTCAGCTTTATATAAAATATTGCAAGTTTATTATTTCTTCCAGATGAAGATTGTTCTTGCACATTTCTTGATTGCATTTTCGAGGGGACGTGTCTGCTTTTGTGGGCAGTGCGTTTGGTTGTCGGTTTGGTGTGGTTGGTGGCTCGCCCACGCGTTGTGGCGCCGCCATCAGGTAGGGGAAAATTTCTCCTATCTGATGGTGGTGTTGGCATGCGTGGGTGGGATGCTGGTTGCGCCGGATTGGCGATGGGATGCATTGTTTGCGGGAGTGGATGCGTCCCTTCGGGGGAGTATTCGAGATTTATGTATGTTCATCGTTCATCGTTTCATTTGTCAGAGTGATGACCACGGTCGCATGATGCATGTTCATCGGCTTTTTACGGTTAGGTGTATACGAATAATTCACTATGATTTTATTTCCATCTTGATATAGTTTGAGTTTGAATACATCCTAGGTCCTATTATATTATTATTAAATATTCATTGATAAATATTTATAACAGGGTCAAAACACAACTGGAAGAAGCAACGTAACATCATTTGATTTTCTCTAATGTATGTTTAACGTTTATATGACAGTGGAATTAACCATTTTATTTTTCCTTTCCAGGATAGAAAGTTACATAACTTATTGATATATTTATTTGTATATTTGAAAATACTTATTAAATCAAATTCTGCATATGAGTGAAGAGGAAGCTTATTCTGTTCGCGAGCCCTCCGTTTAGGCTGGACGCATTGATTTAAATCTTTATGTTTATTTTCAGCTCTTCGACATTTTTAGATTAATATTATAATGATTCACTATTTTCAGCCCCTTCGTTCAGGAAAATACAAAAAACATTGGAATGCATGATTACAATTGCATAAAAACTGTTAAATGTCCAAATAACTTCGATTTTCTGACTATTGATGCGTTATGAAAGTTTACCATTATTTTAAAAAAAAGCATTCCATATTGCGTTAAGAAATTCCATGGTGCATAATAAAGTGTTTGTTTCAATTCCAATAAAATATCAGAAGTTGAAATCAGTTGAATGTATTGAGGTTAACTGAAATCGAGCTTATTTGTATTTTGTAATACTTGTTTATTTAACATTATTTTATATATTGCATGACTAGTAAATTAGTTTTATTTCACATATTTAAAATCTCATTAGATCACTATATAACTATCATTATATAACTATAATTTTCATTTCTAGAAAATAGTTGTCCTGTAGATCCTGAAGGACCAGAAGGTGTATCAAATAGCTTATCATTGTTATTTACTTTTTATTTTATTATAATATAATATGAATTTGGCCGGTTGCTTTTGGTGCAGCTCCACTTGGTTATTTGGCTGAGATCATTCCTTTTTATTTATTTATACAGTAACCCCTCCCTATCGTTTAAACATCAATTCAGCTTATCGTTTACCAAAACGAACCTTGCTGCAAACCCTACCCTCTTACCCAACATCCCAGTGACTCCTCGTGGAAGTGCAGAGGATTTCTCGGCTTCCATCAAAGCGAGTGTCACGTCAACACATTCCTACCCATTCCTTTCTTGACCTGCGTTCAGGCGCGGCTGGCGCTGGTATTGCCTAATTTGAGATCACCAGTTTTTACACATTGAGGATGATTGCTAGTCCCAAGCATCGTCTATTGGTTCTCTGTGTAATTACAGCTGATATGGCAATAACAGAGTAGCAACCGTGGGCGGTCAATCATGCTCATGCTCATGTTTTTCAGCAGATCATGGAAGCTAAATACAAGCCGGAGGATTTGGAGAAGACTGTGGCAATGATGCGTGCGGGGAAATCTTACCGAGAAGCATCCAAGGATTTTGTCGTTCCATTCACCACCATAACAGATGCCGTATTGAATCGCTACTCTCTTATTTTATTCGTATTGTAAATGTTACATTATTAATATCTTTTAATGAAGAGCGTCTAGAACTAGAGTCGGTGTATAATGAGTCACGCCAAGAGAAAAACAGTTGAACTCGCATCACGGTTTTCGAAAGATTCCAATTCTTTTCACTTGGCAACAGAGGACTTCTTCAACAACTTCAAATGACTTCTAGCGAGAGAAAAAAATACTGCGGCTGTAGTAAATCATTATAGAGCATTTCCAGCCCAAAACGCAAACCGGTTGGTCATGAGTGTTTCCGATTTGAATGAAACATTTCTCACGTGTTCGCTGCTACTAATGGTTGCATTTTTCATTTAAATATGATTTTTTCCTCCAGAGTAACTTTTGAAAAGGGCGTATAAAAAAATGGATTATTTTTTTTTCAAAAAATCATAAGTTGAAAACTATTGATCTGAACAAAATGGCATATAACAAGAAGTTTTAGGTAGTTAAATTATCTTTGCGAAAAAAAATACACTGAAAGAAAAACTTAGTAAATTAGTATTAAAAAAACGTAAAACGATGATTA